>NW_025109762.1:686457-689898 GCF_011392965.1 Frieseomelitta varia
TTTTTTTTGAGATTGATTAAACTCTTTGGGCAGAGTTTTTGAAGGGGGTGAGAATTAGATGGAATTATTGTGAAAGACACTATTGTAAGTGGCAATTTTCGTTAGTGGAGATAAGGGAATCTTTCGTTTTATTAGAAATTGTGATTTTGTTTCCTTTAGATAAGGGTTGCATTTTTTTTTTTTACTATCGTGCAGAGTATAATGGAGTACCAACATTTATCTGGTTCTATGATCATTTTTATCAGCGGATGGAAATTTTTAATTTTATGGAAATTATTCTATCGTAATACAGTATTATTGTTTTACGAAAACTTGGATCTTCCTTTTTCTTTTATTTTTGGAATGAATAATCACTATTATCATGGCTAATAATTAAAGATTTTTAACAGATATTTTTAAACAACCTTCGTCTGTTAACACATTCAACTTCCTCTAAAATGGGTGGCAAATAATCCGAATAATAACATATCATTGATGAAAATGCTTCATAATAAACTACACTCATTCTTGCTCGAAAATTTCGCCGAAAATTACACTCCACGCACTAATCATGATAAACTCAATCCTACTGGAGTACTTCTTCTTCTTCTTCTTCTTCTCCTTCTCCTCCATTTTTTTTCCTTTTCTTTTTATCAAGCCTAACCGAGCAACCAGCGATCAGGTAGCAGCTTCTTCAATTACATGCTTCTGACACGACGAGCAATTACCAGTTTTGCCGGAGCCGGCGGGCCTCGAACAGTTTAACATGAAAGATCACTAAATTGCCGTTCTCTCGAGAATCCCGATGCTAATTAATCGAAATTCTTTCTCATTCTCACTCAATTATCACTGTTTCAATTTTTTCTTTCTTTCTTTTTCATTTCCTCTTTCGTCGAAAATCAATTAACTCTTCGTTTGTATTTCTAATCTCTTGGACGTGAGAACTTTCTTTTATTAGAACTGATTAGTGACTGTCGAACGTCGTTGTGAATTGTTCAATTTCGCCTAGTTTCTTGATGTTGGCAATTTGGCAACAGAACTATCTACAGATATTAATTAAAATAAATAGATATAATTCTGTCTGATTATTTTAATGAATTAATTAATAAAAGAAAAAGGAAAAAGAGAAGATCGATTTGGTTATTTCCTCAAATTTTAGAATCTAAGAGATCTCAGAATACAGTTCTTGTAATTCATCCATTCGTTCATAAATCCCTTAAAAATAGTTCAAAAGAAATTACGCTCGAGCGTTAAAAGAAATCTCTCCCCAAGTATCTATAAAAAGAAACAACTTTGTTCAATCGTATACCACTGAACATTGAACAAAGTTGCATTTTCACGTTGGGGAAACGAAAATTGACCGAACTAAATAAAGAACAGGAAATTTCTCATTGTTAGAGATGACTGATTAAAGGATTAGAATAAAAGAACAGCCAGACGGATTCCGAAATTACGGGATGGCTTCTGGATTCGGACGTGTTCATTGTCACGACGTTAATCGTAACCTAACGCGAGCCTGTTTCGTTGGTTAATTAAACGAGCGCGCGCAGCGCTTTGACATTAATTATGTAACTTGATGAAATTGAATCCGGCCGCGAGCCCCGCGAGTTTTGTTAATGCCGGTTACAAAGTAACCGGCCGTAAAATTATTCCGCGACGCCGGTGTTGGCTGCCTGGCGTCGTTTGAAATTCGACCGCGAAATTAATCGTTCGAAAGCCGACGATTTTTCAGCCGACGTCAGCCGTACGCGCGATCTCCCTGCGACATGCCGATACGGTTCAGGTTGGTCACCATAGAATTCACAATCACCGTAACAAAATGCTGCTCGTGTCGAAGATGCGAGAATTTTATTTTCGTTGTCAAAAACAGTCAGCCATTTTGTTGTATCGTTGATCGTTTTCATTGAAGCTGACTACATAAAAATTTGCAATAGAATTTGTAATGAGTTTCGAGATTGAAATGAGATGATTGTTTATAAGGAAAAAGTTTTATTTTATTCAAATTGTTTTTTTTTTTAAATTATTGTTACTAGATGGCAATGACGGCCGTACGAAATTTTATTTTATTTAAATTGTTTTTTTTTTTTAATTATTGTTACTAGATGGCAATGTTTATTAATTTACAATAGAAGTGAGTGTCAAGACGGAGGGTGATTATTTCAGGAGAAAAGGGAATTTTATAGACAGTGTCATTAGGGATACTCGTATGTAATATTTTTTTGATACACTGTACAAAATTTTATTGTATCTAAATCATTAGATGGGAATGTTTATTAACGTTACTCATGGATATCCTTATTATATTCGCGCGAGTATTTGTTTGGAAGAACGAAAGAAAGAAAAGATTGAGTAAGACAAGAATGAAAATTAAAAGAAAAGGTACGAGGAAAGAAGGGATAAAAGGACAAGCTAAGATGTAGAAATTGCAACGTCAAACGTATAATTTGGTTATCAATGTATTAAGTTTAACTTTACACACTTCTGTTCTACACGGTATTGTGCAATTTCACTTTCGTTGGCATTGAACATTTAGTTTCTTCGTTTCGAGCCGAGCATAGCCACTGTAAAATTTTTGAACGATGGTGTACCTGAAGTGTACTTTTGATCGCAAAATAGGTGTGGACGACGCGACGTTTTTCACAGGAGTTCGTACTGTTCAGTCCACGAGGAGGAACGTGATAAGGGGCGCGAGAGGGAAAATTACATATCTAGGACCCCCTTCTGGATTCGTTCCCGCCCTCGAACTGCCTTTCCCACCCCTTTGCCACGCGTCCCCTGTCCACCACCGTTGGGCCAGGTTCCGTGTACCCTGCAAACGGAATACTCGATCGCGATTAAACATACATAGGCACACCTCCGTCGTTCACCTTTAATTCCACGCGCCACTCTGTCTTTTACTCGGACCTACTGTCCGCGGACGAATAATTTCTTCCTCCCCCTCCCGCTCCCTCTCTGTCTCGCAACCGCGACGATGCCCTTTTTTCTCCCCCTGTATCTTCCTTCGACGCGTTTCCAGATGTCGTGCACGAGGCTCCTGACGTGTGATGCTCTCGATGCATTAGGAACCACCCTCTTTTTGTCGCGCCACCCACCCTCGGGCTCGCGAAGGCCACTTGATCGGCGAAATCGATCTTTAATCGGAACGAGGGTTCTTCGTCCTCGGGGTCTTTGATTTGGTGACACCGTGTCAGGTGTTGTGGTTTCTCTTGGAACGATTGCAGAGGCGGTTCGATCTGGCTAGGTAGGGTCGAAAGCTAGGGAATTCTTTTTCTTCTTTTTTTTTTTTCTTCCTTTTTGATCTTTTGTAATGAATAGACTTCGAATGTTTATGTATTCATGAGGAATTTAAATGAAAACGTACGTAGGGTATGTAAAACGTGTCCAGGGTGTTTGCAGTTGAATTGATAGTAAGATCAAAAAAGGGGGATCTTCTTTTTTCTTTCTTTCTTTCTTTCTTTTTTT
>NW_025109762.1:690456-693329 GCF_011392965.1 Frieseomelitta varia
TTTTTTTTTTTTTTTTTTTTTTTTTTTTTTTTTTTTTTTTTTTGTTCGTTTGTGGAACATTTACGCAGAAAATCATCTAATGATTAATCGTTCAATACGGGGAATCGATTGTTCAATAATTACAATTAATAATTATAATTAGTGGATAGAATATTTTATGTACTTCCACGTATTATAGCCATTTTTATACGTTTCCTTGTCTTCAGATTTTTCCACACACGCAAAGAAATGCGCAGTCTATTGTATACCTACTCTGTTTCATCGCATGTCACGTTCCGCGTGTTTCTCTGTTCAGTTTAAATTATCTACGAAACTCCACAGTCATCTGAAAAGTCATCTTGATTGACTGACCCACAATCTCTCGCAAACCAATATCCACCGACGAGCCGTGGACTCGCAAACCGTCCGATTGTCACGCGTTGGTACCGTCAATACTCACTTGGACGAGCCGAGCCGCTGTTGTGTCTCTGACAAACCCGACGCCTCGTTGCCGCGCCTCTGACAGACTAAACTTTCGAAAGATCGAGTTCCAACGGTGGCAGAAAAGAATGACGTCGACCGGTTACGCTAACGTAACGAGCCAGAGCAAAAGGCGGACGCACAAAGCGGACGCGAAACACCGAGGACCGAATTCCTAAACGAGCCCACCCCTCTCCCCGAGAGAAATAGAGAGACACAGACAGATAGACGAGAGACAGAGCGAGAGAAAGAGAGAGAGAGAGAGCTCGATGTTCGATATCTCGCGCTATTATCAAACTCTCTTCTTCCTCGTTTGCTATCAAGCTTGCCAGTGTGCTGCTCCAGCGATTTTTTTCTTTCCTTTCTTTCCTCTTCCTTTTTTTTTTCTTTTTTTTTTTTCTTCTTTTCCCCTGTTCACGCTCGACACACCGGAGGCAGCATCGATCAACCCCAGAGGACAGTTTTGCTTCGACGACCAAGAGAGAGACCTCTCTCCCCCTCCCCCCTCTTTCCTCCTTCGACACCGGGGCGATCGTATACAATGGCCTCGGAGAGATCCGTGAATAACGGATCGTTCCCCATCAAAAATTCCGTTTGTGCACCAGCGCGCTTGCTACGCACGCTCCTCTGCTTCTCATCCCTCTTCTATCTACACCGGAACACCCCTTCGTTCTCCTCCTGCTCCTCCTCCTCCTCCTCCTCTTCCTCCGCCGCCGTGTGTCCTTTCTATTTCTATCTTTCTCGCGTTACAACCCCCTCCGATCGCGCACCGTTTCAGGGCAGGTTCGGAGTCGATTTTCCTTTAAAGGGGAGTGCAATTTTCTTTTCCCACGTTTGTCGAGTGCTTTAGTCACTATGCCGGCTATTAACACAGTGTTTTGTTTCTTCATCTTTTTTTTTTTTTTTTTTTGATTTTTCTTTTTTCTTCGAAGATATTGAAGTTCACGTGAGCTTCACACACACACACACACACACACACACACACACACACACACACACACAGAGTCAATTTAGAGTCGCAAGTTTTGCGACGGAATTTATTTGCTTTCCGTATCGATTTTATACTGAGATGAGAAACGAGCGCGACACGTGGACGTGAAATCGCCGCTCTCGACGTAAATATAATGTGTAATAATAAACGTGTGTAATAATAAATATTACACGAAGGTGGACGGAAGTATCGACACACCCGTGCTTGGAAGTGTCGTAACTTGGTGAAACAAAATCGCGCAACAATGTGGTTGGCCTGTGGTTTTAAATCGTAAACGATGTACCTTTCCCAAAGTCCCACATTCGTTTTGTTTCTTCAAAGATATTTTCGCAGTTTCACGCGGTTTGTTCTTCGAAATATGTTCATCGTAAGAATAATGAGAAATCTTGAATTTCTGTCGTTTAACGATCTTAACAACAATCATCCAAATACATAAGTATTTTATAGTCAACTCCAAAATTAGACTTACTAAATACTGACTAACAATAACCACTTGTTATTTTCCACTTGTAGCGTTAATCACCGCGCGATATTTGTTCTAATTAGATGAAAAGATCTCAGTAGATCTAAATTTGATGAAAAGTCTCGCGAAAGCGAAGGAATAACACGAACCTGCCCTACAATCAACCCAAACTCTCTCAACTTTCCACCCCCAACGACGCGTCTACTCTCCGTGCCTCGCAGTCTCGAACCTCTTCAAGCTAAAACCCGTCGTCGGTCGGTGTGTCTCTTGCGTCAATCAATATTTTACGCCACGCATTATCAAACCGAGTTTTGGCGTGTCTGAGAATTCTCAACCAGAGACCGAATCGGTATTACGGATACTGGTAAATTACCGGTATTTTTAAGTTACTATTCGATTACGTTTGATGAAATGGTGCGAATACCGATATGATGCTATCAAAACGATTAGGTCGGTTGATGTATTTCGGTATAATACCGGTAAATAAAATATTAATATATTAGAAAAGGAAAAGGAGACAGTGATTAAATGTTTTCATAAAGCTGCCGATAGTAAATTTGATGACGATTATACACGTATCCTTTATTATTTCTAATACTAATTCGTCGTTGTATCTTCGTACAATATCAGCCACGATACTCTTACTTAATTTGAAAAGATGACCGATTTCTCGCTACGTTTTTCCATTTTCTCGGTGAAAAATGACTAATTGTCGTACGTCTATAAATCGAATTAACGATTTATCGTAGAATGGTAGAATATTCCGCTAAATTATTTAAAAAAAATTACTGGTAATATGCCTACGTGTCTGCGATATATTATTGAAGTTAAGGGCTACCTAACAAAATATTAATTATTGTTTATGTCAACAATTTTCTAGTTCAAATATTGTAGTTCTTCAAATGTCCGAATATTTTTGCCACGCTACATTTCGACATAGTTCAGTTTATTCTTTGACAT
>NW_025109762.1:693939-704478 GCF_011392965.1 Frieseomelitta varia
ACTATAAACTATAATGAATGTTCTATTATATTATTAAAAAATTGATCCAAATTTACTATTATAAACAATCGAAATCCACAACAATATTTTGAATAGCACGACGTCCGAATATTAATAAGAGTCACTGTACGTAGAAAATGAAAAATGTGTTTTCGTCAGTAAAGCGGTACCGTGCCGGTATATATTTCGGTATTTTTACCGTTGTGGACATCAAATACCGATAAAATACGTACGAAAATACCGGCATGACCGTCTTATACCGATATTAAAACCGATTTCCCAAATAGCGGTTATATTACGATAATATGGGAGCAAATACCGATATAATACCTAAACCTCAGAATATTTCGGTTTCAGTCTCTGGGTATAATACCTACACCTCAAAATATTTCGGTTTTCAGTCTCTGTTCTCGACGGCATTCGAACGAATGGGCGAGTATCCTTGCTCTTTTCGAAACAATACAAAAAAAAAAAGAAAATCAGAGAAGAACGAGGTGGTGATTTACGAACGTACTGGTTATCGACTTCCTCGATCGCCAGTCGAACCACTGCGAACGTTCACGAGGCAAGAGAAAAAGAGGAGGAGGAGGACTCGAGGTCGTGGCGTTTCGTGCGAGAGAGGCGAGCTTTTCTGGAAATCGTCGTGGCGTTCTACGTGGAATTCGTATAAGGTCGTGAAAGAAGCACGGCCAGGGAAGTACAGAGTCGGTCTCCTGGCGCGCTGACACGCGGAGGAATGGCTGGGAGCGGCGTTCTTGGAATATTAATAACGATCGGCCGCGCGTGTCCACACGCGTGCTCGCGCGTACGCTTCGTGGATCGTCTCCTCCATCCGGGTCCAAACGATGGGGGCTGCTAGGGTTAAGTTTGCCTCGTGAAACGCAGTTATTACTTATTCGACAAATAGGACGAATGAGGAAACAAACGGACAATAAACGAATTTCGAATATCGTTAATGACTGAATAGTGAGAATTGCAAAGTGAGAAAATGTGCCTTTGTCGTTTGACACGATATTTCACCAAAAATTCACGTAGCGACGTAAATTTATTGGGTTGGCCGAAAAGTGATTGATTTTTTTTTTTTTTTAATAGGTGGACACATGTTCATTTTAAACTCCAAAATCATGTTGCATGATTTGACACCTCGTTTGTAAAATTTGTTTCAGAAAAAGAGAATGAAACGATCTCGCTGACAATTGTTTGCCCGACTTCGATTTCAAAATTAAAAGTCGAAAGGCAACGTTTTACCGTACCACGAAGTTGCACGAAAAATTTCAGAAAATAATCGATATATTAATGAAATGTTTGCCTCTAAAAATTCGCCCTTCATTTGCACACACACATACACAAAAAAAAAAAATGCAGCTACAATTTTGACCAACATTATGTAGAGAAATCCGCAGTCTAGTTATTTATACCAGAGACCAGCGTCTCCTGCAACAAAACAAGTTCGATCACCATTCTGTTTAAAATTGAAAGGTATATTTCACCCTCGTGGAACTCGAACCTCACTGAAACAACCCCCGTCGCTGCGTCGCGATCGTGGCTGCATAATTATTTGCGCGGTTACCGCTATTTTTGCGTCATTGTAGAACGTAGCAAGTGGAAGTAGAGGGTAGAAAAACGAGGATGGCACGTATTGCGAGAACTTTTGTACAGCGGGTCTGACTCTCTCCACGAGAGAACGAGAGACAGAGAAAGAGAGAGAGAGAGAGAGAGAGGAGACGAGTTGCGCTTGGTCAGTGCTCCGAGCGATATTTATATTCGCGGCTTTTCGAGTTTTTCGCCCGGTATCGGGTTTATTTTATGCCGGATTAATCCCGACCCCGCGACGATAATTCGCCACGGTGTTCCATAATGCAATTACGCTGTCTGTATAAATTCATTTAATTCTGTTGGCCGATGCGCGCCGCGATATGACACGCGACTATCGATGTCACTGTTTAACTCTCGATTCCTCTACTTTCCTTCTTTCTCTGATGCGTGCTTTAAAGGAAGAGGTTCTGCGAAGAAAGTGGAATGACCTTGAGATCGCGAAGTGGCAGAAATTTCTGAAATATATTCTGCGACTAGACATTCCACAGAGAATTACAATCGATGTATCAGTCGTTTTCCTGAAACTTTCAAACACGTTTACCAAATTCTTTTATACCTTTCTGTAAAACTCGTGTTCCTTGTCTTTGTTTTTCTTAATTATTTGTTATAAAGTAAAATCTAACGTAAACATTGTCCAATTCAAATCGTTATTGTAAATTAATTACAAACAGGTATTGACGTATATTTGAATCGTGATCACTCACTGATTCATAAATTGATAAAAATACATGTTAAATTTGGCTCAAAATTTAGCATCTAGCCTTCTCGAAACGAGTGATCTTGTGCAGAGTTGAACATCAATCGCGTAATGCTCGTGTAACGAAACTAAAAAGTTGATAAAAAAAAAAAAATAGAGTTCGCACACTGCATCAACCGTAACAGAAAACATTCCCATATTAATATTGATATTAATGTTATCGGTGATCTCCCAACGCTGTGAATCGCCTACCGCGGCAAAAGTGAAGATTTCCTTGCCTCGTCCTGTCCTATACTTGAAATCTCGACCGCTTAGACTTCATCCATCGCGAGTGTCTGTAGACGAAGAAACACAAGTCGGCGCGATCTTTGCCTCTCATTGGAGTAACGCGTAAAACCGGTAGGCTCACGTTGTGTTCCAGCACCGTATAATCTCGTTTCCTGCTTGTCAAACGTAAAAAATTCTTCCTAAGATTCTTCATCCTGTTCAACGGATTTTTTTAAAAATATATCACGTACTGTAATTATCAATGGGGAGTATGATCTTTGTCGTGGAAAACAATTCAAAGCAAAAAGTTAAACGCAGTTGTCAGAAGAGCAAAATTGTTTGACACTTGGTGTGTCTGTTTCAGTTAAAATTATTGTTATTTGTTTCATTTTCGAAGTTGCTGGAAATTTGGGATTCAATTTTTTTTTTTTTTTTGTTTTGTTGTAAAATGTCGCCTGGAAGTTTCCCATCCTAACCGACCCACTGCGCGCCGTGAGAATGTGACGGCTCTCGCACACCTTTGTCAGTAGCTCGACTTTTTCCCGGGACTCGAGTTCCTTGGATCGACGCGCGCCAACTGCCCCGAGAACCGCATGCTAATGCGATCGATGATCGCCGCGTCTCGCTGAACGTTCCGCGCGATGCATTAACGATCCCCGGTCGATAAATAACCCGGGAGGAGCGCCGCGTAATCGGCCACCGACTATTTTTAACACTCGCACGCACGTAACGCGAACCTCCCCTTCGTTCAACCCTCTCCCGTCACTCTCTTAAACTCTTTCTAGATTCTTAAAGTCTTTTCTAGATTCTGAAATTTTTCCTTTTCTTTTTTTCCTGTTTTTTTTTTTTTTTTTATAGATTGTCAACTTTTCGATTAAAAATACTCTGAAAAGTAAGTGTGTATTACGTTCAGTATTTCTTTAGTCACGGTATGTTCGTGAAATATCAGGTTAGCCAAAACTCTTAAGCTCTTTCTAGATTCTGAAATTTTTCTTTTTTTTTTCTTTTTTCTTTTATAGATTGTCAACTTTTCGATTCAAAATACTCTGAAAAATAAGTATGTATTACGTTTAGTATCACGATGCGCTCGTGAAATATCAGGTTAGCCAAAACTCTTAAACTCTTTCTAGATTCTGAAATTTTTCTTTTTTTTTTCTTTTTTCTTTTTTTCTTTTATAGATTGTCAACTTTTTTCGATTAAAAATACTCTGAAAAGTAAGTACATATTACGTTTAGTATTTCTTTGGTCACGGTGCGCTCGTGAAATATTAGGTTAGCCAAAAATTGCGTTTTTTGTTTCTTACCATCTTTCAGAAAAGTTTTTGTCTTTTTCGACAAAAACCGATTTGGATATCTTCTTCAAACAAAATTTGGCAATCCAATTCTGATATTGCTACGGTTTAAAATGAAATTAGAAGTTATTTTCAGATGTATCTATTAAAAAAAAAAAAAAAAAATGCACTACAACAGTCGATGAAACAAAATTTTGAAAAAGGAAACGTGGATGTTTAACTTCCAAGTTTAATACAAGACTGCAAGATCTCTACGTAGGTTCATAGTTTTGTGAAAACTGACAAATGTAAGTTTCACTCGTTTGTTTATTTTTTCGACCAATAAACTAAGTGATTGAGACTCAAACTAATTATATTGCTTGTTCGCTTGTTAAAATGAAAATTTAATTTGATAAAGTGTTAAAAATGGAGTGTTCTGTCCAGAAGTCAGAACGTTCGACATTAAGTTCGTTCCGAGAACTGTGTCAAATTTCCATGCTCACTTTCTTTGAGAAAAATGTCGATCTTCCAAGTTCGAGTGGCAAATTAACAAGCTGGCGAAGTTGCACGAGTTATTTCAACGTAACACGCCGTCGGGATAGAAGGAAGTTATAATTAGAATTCACTCTTAATCGTGAACTCGTAATTTACTCGGGACATGGGTGGAATAAAGCCTGGGAAGATATTCGCGAGTCATCGCTTTCTTCTTATATATCGTCCCTCGTTAGCTTCAATGTTATAAATTCCAAACGGTCCTCCAAATCAATTTATAGAGAGTTTTCGTTTCCTTCGAAATTTTCGTTTCCCCCATCGTATCGTCAAACCTTCCAATTAAAAACTGACCTCGTCGAAAAATTGTCTCTGTCACCGCCAGAGATTGAAAAATAATGTTTAACTGATTGAACAAAATAATTCCTTCCGTATCACTCAAGATCGGCACGGAAATATTTTCGACCAAATAGCACGCAAAGATGATCATCTGCTACTAAAAGTAATTTCTACCAAAATTAGTTTTCTCATCTAAAATCTAAAGGATAATTTGCAATTAAAAACGATTATGCTCCCGTCCTCTCGCGTTGAAAACAGCGAATCATTTCCTGCAGCCTCGTTATCGTCTCTAATTGCAAAATGGTAATTTCCCAAGCGGAAAATTCGCTGAAAGGGCGCAGTTTTCGCTCGCGTGGAGGTCGACGAGCGGAGTCTCGCAAGGTCTCCTCGTTGACCAGCCACCGGCGGAACCGTGAGCGTTCCGAGGAGCAGAAAAACGAATGACCACCGCTGCAGGGAGCAATTAGACATAGAAACTAGTTTCGCCGCTCGAATATTCGTCGTTGGCGATAAGCAGCCGGTGTAAGCAGATAGAAACGTTCGAATCTTCTTCTTTCTTCTTCTCTCATCGTTGCCATCTTCTTGTATGATTGTTCGAAGAGTGGAGAACGATGGTGACGTAATCTGTTCTTCGTGTGATAATTACTTGAAATGCATTAATTATCTCTATAGTGTATGATCTATAACATAGTCTATCTATAGTTTGACATGATATGGTCTATCTATATAGTAATCTATAGTATAACCTATAGATATAGATAGTAATTTATAGTATAATCTATAGATATAGATAGTAATTTATAGTATAATCTATAGATATAGATAGGAATATATATTATAATTTATAGATATAGATAGTAATCTATAGTATAATCTATAGATATAGATTATATAATGTTCATGAACTTGTTGCTATTGTTGAATAAAACGAAGGAGGAAGATTGTTTATTTATTTGTTACAAGACTTAGGAATTGATAATGGTTGCGTTAGGTGATCTGTACATTTTTGAACAAACCAAACTTGATTATAGTTGAAATGATTGATTGTTCTATATTCGAATAAATAGTCTGAGAAATAACATTGCATTATTACTGTTTCAATGTTCCCCAAGTGAAATTCTTTTGTAAAATAATTTTTATGCATTCTACATTTTCTTGGCAATTGTATTTATACAAAACCAAACTTGATTGACACACTCACTCGATTACACTGAATTTGAATGTGTGTACGTGATGTTTATTTAAAATAATTTACAATTGGAAGATAAATAATGTGGCTAGATATTTAACACTCATCTTCATCTTCTATATTATTGCATAATTTAATACTGCACACTTCGCATCATTGTACTACATTATTACTAGATTATGGAAATAGTATAATAAAAAAAGAGTGTAGAAAATAGAAAATAGAATATATTTTCTACTTCTAACATCTGCGAAGATTTCTCAAATTTAATGCCGGTGTATGTGATAAATATTAATTGATACTTCTTCACAGTACTTATATAAACTTCTGTAATAATTAAATTTTGTCCACACCTTTCAACTTGACTTCTACGATATATGCCATAGAAAAAAAACAACACTTCGAATGGTTTTAATTCAACGACCAAGAATTACACTTACACCAATTACTATCCTCTCGCTTGTCTCGAAAGTCTTCTCCAACAAAAAACCTCCACGACCAATTCTCATCTCCCTCTTGCGTCTTGCTCTTACGAGGAAGCACAGCTCGGTGCTTGCTCCTCTCCTTCACGAAGCGCTGCGAATTACTTTCGCGACGAATCCTCTTCAATTAGAGCTACGAAACGCTCGCACACGCGTGCCTACGCTGTCATCCACACGTGCACACACAATGGATTTACGTGGGTGCAAGGTTAGAGGTGGCCGTGCGCTCCGCGACACGAGAAGCCTCATTATTTTCTAATGCACTTGTTAATTGACCAATCGCGGGAAGCTCACCACCCACATCGAGCCACAGCCTCGTCTCTCTCTCTCTTTCTCTCTTTTTCGCGCGCGCGCGCGCTTTCTCTCTGCTCACCTCTTCCTACTGTTAACCGGGGCCGGAACAATTTAATGATCGGCTCCCGTTTCGCCTGGAACCAGGGATTATTACGAGGCCGCGACTCGCGATCTACCTTCTTCTTATTCTTCTTCTTCTTTTTCGTACCTTCCATATTCTTCCTAGACTTATTCGTGATACGTACAATCTCGTTCATAAACGAACGTTTACTCTACTTGCTCGTTTCCCAGAACAAATGATTTTTGATTTCTAGGTTTTGGATCGAAGAACGTTAATTCCTATTATATTATTGATTATATGTCGGGGACGATAGGTTAGGGATCGAGTTGTTTGGTTCTGGAATTTTTAATATCGTTTGATTTTGTTCGATTTTTTAACCAGTAGAATGTAATATGAAATTACTTTGAATCCTTGTAATTTAATATGAATGAAATACCTCGAATTTTTGTAGTTTAATATGAAACAGTCAATCATAGTGCAACTACATTCTCGTATGCTCGAGGAAACTTGAGACGTTGGTAAATTGATGAAATTTTAGCAATCTAACATAAATTATTATACAGTTATCCGTAACCTAATTTAAACAGTAATTTCTCTTAAATTGTTTCAATTTTGCGCAAGCAACTTAATTTTATTATTTCACGATGAAATTGAACCGAATTGAAATTCACTATTTAGACTGTAGACCTAATACCAAGCGATGCTATAACAACAGAGTGCTAAAATATAAATTATTTTTCGTAATTACTTTACGCAATAAAATTACGCCGCTTAACAATTTTAAAAATACAACTTTCAATGTTGCAAAAAAAAAAAAAAAAAAAAAAATCACTGCCAATATATTTCCCGGATAATTTCAAGCCATCCATAAATTCCACATCCGTTTCATATCCGTGTTTTAATTTCGTCGAGTGTCGGCGAAATATTGGACCCCAGGAATCGAAGAATCATTACTCCTCGGAGCAAACAAGTGTCCGGCGACTTCCGGACGAGAGTGTACACCCATCGAATAGGGATGGATGTTCTTCACCTCTTTCATCGCGCATAGACACGACCGAGTGCACCGTGTTCTCGGTGAATCGGGAGCAGGGAAAAAAAAAATAGAGACCCTCTTACCTGCGCATCATTTCGTTCGAATGGCCGAGAGGATCGGACCGGAACGAAAGGCGCTCCACGTTTTTTCCCTTCGCGATTCGGGGATAAATCACCGCGATTACCGGCGAAACTGGGATTTTTCGGAGGCTGAGTTCGAGAGAGGTTCTCCATTTCGTCTCTCTCTCAGATTCTCTCTCTCTTTTTCTTCCTCTTTCTGTTGTATAGAGGTGCATAGATGTATAGATATAGAAGGCCGTTTCTTGGCGAGGTGGTTGAATCTAAAGTCTACGAGGGTCGGATGGAAGAGTTGGTTAATGGAAGGTGGTTCCTTGCTGCGTGGAAGAATGATGCAGTTTGGGTGGCTTCCACGGTGATCGATGAGCTTTCTAATGGGCGGATTGGCCTGTTTTAGAAACGATCTAGTCAAGCGAACGTTTAGGACGGAAGTTTGTCCGGCGAAGTTCGTTGAATCACTGGTTCTTCGTTAGAAGATTCTCGTCTTACAACGTGGACAAGCCTCGTAATTGCGACATTATTTCAAACACGAAACGTGTTGGAAACGTTATTTATTAATGTTCAATTTAAAGAGGCGTGTAATTTTCGAACATCGAATTAGATCAGTATTACAAAACAATGGATTAGATGTTTATAAGTTATAGTGCAATAATGAATAGGAATTTTTATTTATTCTTAAGAAAAATCACCCGAAAATAATGAATTTATCTATTATGAATTTCTATTACAGAAATTAGAAATTGCTCATACAGTTAACTCATTTGCAACTCACAGTCGAAAAAATTAAATTTTCTTGCCAAAAGTGATACGCGCACAATTCTCCAGATTCTTCAGCCCACTTTGAAATCCGACAAATCTACCTCGTAGCGTTCCTCACGAAACAGTTGAAACAAATTTCACCGAAACTTGCGAAAGTTCTCTTCTGGTTTCGTCCCACCCTCCCCCCAACAAGCCGAAACGATCTCTTCGATGCTTCCACCGGTTTCGGGTCGTTCGATTCGACAGAAAGAATTAGGGAGGACGTGCACAGTTCGATCGAGGGCGCGACAGCTTGTTGCGGATGGACTTGAGTTTAGCGCAGCGCGTTGGACAGACAACGGATGGAATAATGACCCGCGTCCCCCGAATGACGCGAGATGCATATTTAATAGCTCACCTACCTACTCCGCCGCCTTATTACTGCGTGTTTGTGCACGTGCATACTTGAATATGCGCGAGCGTGTGTGCACGGTCTTAACGAAACGACGGAAGTAGTAGAGAAGAAGACGAAGAGAAGAGAGGAGAGGAGAAGAGAAGGTTCTTCTTCTCTTCTGTTTCGCAGCGGCTGGAGAGCACGCTGCGACCCAGAAGAGGAAATAAAGCGGCCAATGACGCCGCCTCTCCCGGTGTGGATGCGGATTCGACGTGCAACGGTGGAAACCGCCTTCGGTCGTTGATTGAAAATAGGGAAAATAGGGGTTGAACGCTCTCTCTTCCTCGGCGCGTTGGTTGAAATATTCGAGCTTTTCGATTGTCGGGGTAAATGTGTCCTTGCGTTACGCAAGTAGACTCGATTTCGCGTCACACGATGCTTTTGTTTGTATTGTAGAAATTTTTCACGAATGTTGTACTCGAAAATGTATTCAATAAATATAGAATATTGAAGGATATGCAAGGGTGCATTAGATGTCGAAAATAAATGGATTGGCACTATTTTGCTTATCGATTGAAAATAATGCAGTTATGGATTAATAAAAACAGAGTGGTACGTAATATTCAAGGCGCGATTTGTTATAGGAAACTATCCCCTTAATCGTGCTTCGCTTACTATTGTCAAATTTCTCTTGTTCTCGATTAAATCGATTAAATTTCTATATATTTCCTCGAATTTTGACTCGTGATTCAACTGGTGATTGTATAAATCGTTTGTAACTGGAAGTTAATCGAGCAGAATCGTGACAATCCTCCTCCTCTAAATTTCTGTATGTAACCGAACGATATCGTTCGTCCAAACACCATCGTCTTTCTCGAAACCAGACTTTGAACTAAACGTTCAACTATAAAAGCTTCTGTCATTTATCGCTTAATTGCACGATTTGTTTGAGGTAAAAATGTGATCTCGGTTGATTGTCCGATTACGCCGCCTGTAATTCCTTGAAATTCTAATGGACTCGGTGTCGCGAGGCCTTATCTCGTCGTTTCTCGAGAATTGTGGAATTTTATAAACGACATGTCAACGTTACGTGGAAAGGTACGAAAGATCCCTTCGCGATAAGAACTGATATCGTCTGTTAATCACCGACGCGATTGTGAGTTTACGTCACCGACGGGAAACGTGGATTAGTCTGAAGCTATCTCGCACTTATTACAACCGATAGAAGAACGGTCCGTGACAAATCTGAGAATTGTTAGTACGAAGGTACGATGAGATCCGATCGTTTCGTTCCGTCTAATCTAATCTCGACTTTCTTCATAGCGTGTTGTACTTTCCTTTGGGTGGCAAAAAAAAAAAAAGAAAGAAAAAGGGTTACGAAATCTCATTATTACGATAAATAAAAATGGCTCGGTCGCGCTTTCTATCGTCCACACTGTAAAAATTTCCCCCTGCAAAATCTGTCAAATACACACAACCGCGTACAAAAACTCGCAAAGGAAACATACATCCATTATTTTCTTTACGTAGCTTTATCGAAAGCTTTGAGATGGAAATCTATCGAGAATTTGCTTTTCCTCTTTTTTTTTTTTTTTTTGTTTTGTTTTTCAAT